>NC_081553.1:232168007-232203007 GCF_963082655.1 Stomoxys calcitrans | reverse complement strand
CGAATTCCTTTTTTGCCGGAACTTGGAATAGTACAGAAGTAGATAAAGACTTAGTCTACTTCCGCACCGCCGTGAACAAAGCAAACAACATCTGTTTTGCGGTGAGGGAAATCTTATCGACCAATAGCTGCTACATACATTGGATTAAATAAAATATTCATACATTGGATTAAATAAAATATTCATGATCAAGGCACCTCTCGATTGACCAAAATCATTTTAAACAACATCTTGATAGTTCCTGTGGTGTTCCTGTATTAAGCCATCTAAGTTAGTCTGCGAGCATTTATTCTTCTTCTCGGATTTGCATGTAACTTCACATGATCATCATACTCTGTACCTTTTATTGTCCATCATTTGACTACAGAGATAAAGGCATTTAACAAAGCATTTGGTTTTTATGTGTAATGGAACTTCAAAAACTCTATGCAACTTTGCCTAACAAGGTCCTCATTAGATGTCAAAATATGAGGGGAATTTTAGTTGCCGATGGTAGGGTGTTTTTACCATAATGGTTTTGGTGAACCTGGACTGCGGGAGCCATTGAAAACTAGCTTCAGTCGGGATTGTGGGGGGGTTCTCGTCCATTCTCACACAAAACCGTCTCTGACAGAAAATTATTGTAGACTCCCCTTTTCTACTAAACCGGGCTATTTCAACAAAATGTATATAAGGAAACAAACAAATTAACCCCATCTTTAGAAATTGAAACCTCCATTCGATATTTCCAGATCTCAGGTGTTTCGAGATCTGCTCATCTTGACCCTCCCTTACCTATTGTCCTGGTCGAGCTTCATTTCAGGACCCCTTATACAACCTACCCTTTATCACACATTACCACATTTATATGAAAACGAGACTCGTTCTTTAGCAATTCATCTTAGAATGTATACATAGCAATTTATTCATCCCATAAAAATTATTTAACTCAAAAAACAAAAAAAATCTGATTAGAAAAATTAAAACTAGTCAAATTTAATAACCAATATGGATTCTAATTGGAAAATTCATTTCTATAAACCTAACAAAATACTTAGCAAAATTTATGAAATAGGCAAATTTTAAACATATATTAATAATATTTTTCTTTAAGGCACATATATATAGTAAATTTTTCTTTAAATAAATTCTTGGCAAATTGAATTAATTTATCATGGCAACCCTACTCATCGCTTTTTAAAATAGCTCTTTGAATCGGAACTAAATTACGGAAACATCAAACACTTGATTCGTTTTTGTTTTTACTTTTGTTTCATATCAAACAAATTGTCCCTTGGGTTTTTTTTTTTCCATTGCTCTTTGGAAGGTCTAACAAAAACACTAATAGCAACAAAATTCATTGATCTTTGTTTGTACTCACCGCTGCATCCAAGATTCGTTGAAGGCCTTCAGGAATGTTCGATGTATGAGGTGATAATTAAGTTGTAGGCGTATTAATGAGGTTTGAGTTTGATGCTACAACTTCATGACCGCGTGCTAATGATGATCAAAAACCAGTTGGTGTGCTTGAAGATCATTCCCATGCATATTTGTAATTATTTTCTTGTGGCTATTTGTAAGCGTTTTGACTTTGACAGAAAGCTGAATGTATTAGGGGTAGGCAAAAATTTATAACATGCCTAATCAAATGTTTGATATTTTCTAAATTTTCCTATAAAAAATTTTGGACTTTAGAATTATGATAGCATAAAAAAATATATAAAAAAAATAAATTTAATTTATAAAATTATACTTAGGCTTAAGATTATATTTTCGTTTCATTCTTTTGATGTTGAATCCTCTCATACAGTGCCGCTTTCAAAACAAGGGGAATTGATTGGCTGCCACTTGAAATGCCTTTTTTTTTTAAAAAAACCAATGCTGCTGATAGGGTCGTTTGTTAAGGAATTGTCTTAGACTTTTTGGTGTATTTTTTTTTTCTATGATGTACAAACTCCTGCTTCACTTTAAATGGCTCTTGTTATTCATATGAAAATTGATGGCTCGGTCTTCTTTCCAATGCACAAGAAATATATGTTGTCCCCACTCCTCTCCACCTCGCCAAGTATAGGCTGTGGGAAGGGTGGTCTACTAAGATATCTTCTATACTATCGTGAGGAGTGGGAGACAAGTGTGATTTTGCAGTAAATGTATAGGCAAGCTTATGATGTCTGGTGATGTTATTAAATAACAAAATTTGCCTTCGTTTAGTGGACACAAAACACTGAGCACGTTTCCAGGCAGATTGGCGTGTAATTTAACCGAAGTTTTGTCTGATTCTTTGATTAATTCAGACACCGTTAAAAAAATGTGTATATAAAAAAATACACTGCAGGTTTTGGCAAAGTAATGTACGTTTTGGCACAGTAATAAACTTCTGATTCGACTGTACGCCTTGAGGTGATGAAACAAAAGGAAGTATAAATCTGCAAGCTCATTGATCGAAGCCTATTGGTTGCAGATTCCAAATAGAAGAGAGGGAGAATTTATTTGCACGCAGCTGATAATAGCCTGCAATCGATTGTTGGTAATCCGATAGGCCTATATAAACAAAAGCAGAAAAAAGGATTGCCACCGTGTGTTCTGCCGACTTTTCAATATTTTTTTTAACTAAAATTAGGCAACTTCTATTTAAGATTTAGCAGAAGAGGAAATATTCTGATAAGAAAACTATTTCCAAACAGAATTTCATAGCAAATTAGATCGGACAATTAAATTTAAGTAATGATGGGAAAAAAGGAAATTTTAAAAGGCAAAAGAAGTCTTGGAAATATCAATGAAATTACAAAACAAAAAGGAAATTAAAATCCTCAAAGAGAAAATAAGAAATTCTCGGCCAATCAAAATAAGAAAAAAAAATTGGAAAATTAACTGAAACTCGAACAACAACAAAAAAAAACCTCATTACAAACCAAGTAATATTATCCTCACAGGATGAAATATAATTTGGAGGGTAAACACTAAGGACGAATGTCCTTTGCGTGGAATGTACCAAGGACCTTCCCGTCCATATCCTCTAAAACATAATAATGCCTACCGAGCTTCTCCTTAATCCTTGCCTTAATAAAAAGGGGAGACAGCTTAGCGTTGAAATTCTTTTCGGCACTACTTTGTGCAAAATTTCGCCTAAAAACTTCCTGACCTATTTCAAATGAAATTGGACGAGCTCTTAGATCATACGTACGCTGGTTGCGGTCATAGGCTTCGGAAATATGCTTTCGGATAGCACTTCGGAGCAGTTTCAACTGATCATCTCTGGACAAAACATTCAATGGTTCGTCTATCATGCCAAGGTTTCGAAGTAGCCCGTATGAGGAACCATGAGTGATCATGTCGATACCAAAGAGGGCATGATAAGGGGAGTATTTAATAGCCTGATGGATGGAGTTCCTGAGAGCGCAGCTTATAACGCTCAAGTTCTCATCCCAAAGCCGTTGGTCATCTTTCAAGAAAGATCGAATCCCCGCAATTATCGAGCGGTTTACGCGTTCCGACGCATTGGACTGCGGGGAGTATACAGCAGTATAGACATGGTTCACACCAAAAGATGTTAAAAAGGCATTGAATTCATTGGATCTAAATTGTGAACCATTATCGCTGACCAACACCTCAGGTACTCCAAACACATGGAATATCTGTCTCATCAAAAAGTCCTGTATAGGAGCAGAGGTAAACATCTTCATAGGGAATAACCAGTGGAATTTCGAAAAGTGGTCAAGGACAATCAGAATTCCTATATTTCCACTTTTACTACGCGGGTATGGACCCAAAAGATCCACGTACAAGCGTTGAAATGGTCGCAGGGAAGAAGTCTGCTTGCCCATTAAAGGTGTCATCATCTGATTCGGGGCCTTAGTAGTCTTACAGATCTCGCACTGCCGAATAAATTCCCTTACGTCCCTAACCAAGCCGGGCCAGTAGAAATTTCTCCTAATCAACTCTAGTGTCTTCTGTATACCCCCATGGCAAGCCGTAGGAGAACTATGAAAACGAGAAATAAGACCTGGTCTCAGTCCTGTCGGAACCCATAACTTCCAGGCATTCTCCTCTTGTTCCCTGTCCCCAGTATAGTGTTCGGTTCTGATATATACGTACTGATCTATAACCCTAAGATCTGGATACTTGGACTCATTACCCAATATCCTATCCTTAACGCCTTGGTAATCTGAGTCGAAAAAACTGGGGGAATTAAGGTCAATTTCCGGCTCAGAAAACATAATACCAGACACATCATCACAAGGAATTCGTGACAAAGCGTCTGGCACAACGTTTTCTTTCCCTTTTCTGTGGCTGAAAGTAAACTTGTAGCCCTGGAGCTTGAATACCCATCGAGCAAGCCTTCCGGTCAAATCGCGCTGCTTCATGAGCCACAGTAAACTCGAATGATCTGTTACGACCTCGAATTCCTGAAGCTCAACGTAGCAGCGAAATTTCTTTATCGCCTCCACCGCGGCTAAGCACTCTCGCTCGGTCACGCTGTAATTCCGCTGTGCGGAATTAAGCTTCTTCGACATATAAGCTATGGGTTTTTCCTCGCCACTATCATCCAATTGTACTAACACCGCTCCGATTCCAAAATCGCTTGCATCACAGTGGATGTAAAACTTTTTCGAAAAGTCGGGGTTGGTTAAAATAGGAGCAGTCGTCAAGTGAACCTTAATATCTCGAAAAGCCTTGTCAGCTTCTGGAGTCCACACGAACCTTTTCTTCGTAGACAGAAGCTCCGTAATTGAAAAGACCTTCGAGGAAAAATTCTCGATGAATCGACGGTACCATCCAGATAAGCCGAGAAAGCCGCGCACCTGTCTCAGATTCCTGGGTACTGGCCATGAGAGAATAGACTCAATCTTATCTGGGTCAGTTCTTAGACCACCATGTCCTATCAAAAATCCAAGGTATTTGACCTCCGTAACACAAAAATTACTTTTTGTAACATTAATGGTCAAGTTCGCACGTCTGAATTCCTCGGATATCCTCACTAAAACTGACAAGTGTGAAGCAAAGTCCTCTGAAACAATGATAAGGTCGTCTAGGTAACCAAATACACAATTTCGCAGGTCTGAAGGTATCAATTCGTCCATTAATCGGCACATTGTTTGCGGGGCATTACACAGTCCGAATGGCATAACCACAAACTGGTACAGTGGTCTGCCAGGGACAGTGAATGCCGTTAGAGGTTTTGCCTCATCGGCTAGGCCGATCTGCCAAAACGCATCTTTTAAATCTAGCTTTGATATTAGATTTGCCTTGGGCAAGCGCGAAAAAATTCCCTCTATGCTTGGTAGCGGATACGCGTCTTTCTTTGTGACGGCATTTAATTTCCTGGCATCAAGGCACAGGCGGACTTTGTTTGGTTTTACAACCAATCTCATGGGAGAACTCCATGAAGAGGTAGATGGTTCAATAACTCCTAAAGCCAACATTCGATCGATCTCTTTGTACATCAGTTCCTCCACAGCTGGAGAAACTGGATAAAACCTTTGCTTGACGGGCTTTGCATTGCCAACGTCAATCTCGTGCTTAATTAAGCTGGTTTTCCCCAACCCTTGTTTTTCAAAATTTGGAAATAAAGTTTTAACAGCTTCTAATTGCTGAAGTTGGACTGGAGTAAGCGGAAATTGTTGGAAGGGTGAATCATTTGATTATTTTTTAATAGAAATATCATACGACAATTCGGACTTAAATGCGGACAAATTGGACAGGACAACGGACATATTTTTATGCTCGGACGAACCGGACAGAATAATTGACTCGAAAATGTCAGGGGCAAGATTAAATTTCTTCCAGAAATCTAATCCTAATATCAAACGCTGATTCAATGAAGGGACGATTAATATCTTCAGACGATGTAATTTGTTTCTAAATGAAACGTCGACATCCAAATAACCTAGTACCTTCTGGCGGGCTCCATCGGCTGTCTTCACAAAGGACCTCAGGTCACAAAATTGATGATATCGAGAAAAATCGGCCAGTGCTAAATCAGAACCTATACAGGTTACATTTGCACCGGTATCTAACAAACCAAGCTCAACAAAATCCAAAAATTCAACTTTAGCGTATAGTCTCTGGTCCTGTGGATCATTGACTATGCTCGAAATTCTATATTTGGACGAAAATCGTCTCTGCCTGTGAAAACGACGAAGCCGAATGGTAGACCTCTTCGGTTTTCGAATTGGTTGTGAATAAGCAGAATCTACATTAAAAATTACATCCCTTCTGGCTAAATAATCCGCCCATCTTTGATGGTATGGTCTGAGAGGACGTACGGGGAAGATCTGGTGGCCGTCATCTCCGGGTATAATTCTTTTAAGAACAGTCACTTTTGGTGGCGAATTATCTGAAAAGGTCAAATCAGGTTGGTGCCCTGGCACATCATCCCCAAGAGGATTCATTACTAGTTTTTTGGAACATGTGGAGGGTTGGAGATTTTCGGGACGAAAAGCTTTCTCGTACTGCATTTAACACAACTGGGTTTGTAGGTATTCCTAGCCCCGCAGCCGTAGCAGAAAACGGTCCTCTCCTTAATGCAGTCCTCCCAAAAGTGTCCTGCCTCTTGGCAGTTCCAACATTTATGCGAAGATGAGGGGTTTACTATAGCATCAACATCAAAACCACTCTCCGATTCCAAATCGGCAACAGGATCATTCAACAACTCAATTTCCGCCACATTTCTACGAGGGTATTGAATGTTTGCAGCCTTGTTCGCCAGTTGACGTCGGCAACCCTCATCATTTAACAAATTCTCACGCATTTGGATTAATTTTCGCAGATGTGCGATCGAAAATATGGGCACATACAACAATTCGTGTCTGATCTCTGGACGCAAATTCCTCTTAACGATCTCAATCAGTTCAGTCTCTGGGATAGGTGTACTCAATCGATCTAAAATCGATGAAACGGAATCATAGAATGACTCAAAGTTCTCCCCGAGCCTCTGCTTTCTATTCCTAAGCTCCTCGCGAATATCCGAATCGGATTTGAAATCCTTGTACTGGTAGCGGATAGCGGCACAGAAATCCTCCCAAACAACGGAGGGAACCTGCTTGCGGTAACGCCAGAACCATTCCCGCGCCTTACCGGTCAAAAGCATATTGAGATGTTTACATACAATAGTGTAATCCTCATCGAAATTGTCAGCAGTGAGCAGTTTAACCCTATATAAAAACTCCTCTACGTCAAGTCCTTGAGCAGAACCGTCGAACTGAAGGTTCCAATTCTTAATAATGGAAGCAATTCTATCGGTCCCAAGAGAAAAATTCGTCATTGGAGATAAATTCCTTAAATGTCCTTGAGCCTCTGTATCATTCCGGGGATGTGTATATTGATTTGGGACGGAAGGCAGGGTCGTATTGGGATGAACAGTGTTTGAATTCGGATTCATATTGAGATTTTGTAGTATTCTAGTCAAGCTAGACTCAATCATGTGACTCAACCTAGCATAGTCTACCATATCATTCATAATACCTGTACGTCGTGGCGTATTTCGACTAGGAAGACTATGGGTACCCTGGTTATTGCCCAAATTAGCCCTAGAGGCAGTATTATTCTCCCCCTGACCGTTCAAAATATCCGCCATATCTGGTAATTGTAACTGATTCGTGTCCGGAGTAAGATTCTTACTTGAGCTCCTCGTGTTATACTGCTTCGCAAAAGCACCGCGACCCCTACCACGGGAACTAGTAGTTTCCGACCTCGAAGTCTGAAGAGGCATTGTAGAAGGGTCTGCCGAATCATTATGAATGGTTCGGGGATCTTGAGACGGGAGATTCAAAGGACGAAAATCCGATAACTCACATGGACGTTTGCATATGGGACATTCCATCGAATTAGATGGAGTCTTTTCCATACAGCTCCGATGAAACGCATGTTCACATTGTGAAATAAAAATGCAGTCTTGGCTTTCAAACAGACCTTCTTTACATATTAGACAAATAGAGTCATTAGTCCCAGAAGCGGAAGGCGGAGGTGACCTTAACAACGACATTTCTCTTTCCCAATTTTCTAATAAACTTACTCAAAATTGTAAGATCTTAACGAATACTATTCGAGATGTTCGTATAGTATTCCTGTATAAAAAAAAAAATAAAATTGTGATAATAAAACAATAAATCTGTTTTACGTTTTCATATAATGTGGATGTGGATAAGGGAATATTTTATAGTTTGTATTTTTATTAAATTTTATTTAACTTATTAGTCATTTTTTTTGTTAACTAATTTTTTTTAATTTTAGTTTATCTATTTTTAATTATTTCCGTGTCTAAATTTATTTTATGATGTTTATTTTTATATGCTTTTTAACAATTTATTCACTTTTGCTTTAATTTCTATTTTCAAAATTTCATTTGAAATAGAGGAATAATCGAATGGAGACGTGGTAAAAAAACAAAACATGGCTATTGCTGTGCCAGAAAAGGTAATTTGGTTACACAAACTAATGGCAAACCGGAACAAATTTCTTCTCTTATAACTCCCACACATTTATTGGACATTTACTTGCAAACAGCTAGAAAATGTTTTCCAAATAAATGTATGGTTCCGATAACTCAGCCCGAAGTTAATATAAGTCAAAAATTTTCTAGCACAAATAAAAAACAAGGTACGCAGGAGAAGTCTGAATATAAATGCCTAAAATGGGAAAGTCATTAAAGAAACCGCACGGTCAACTTACTCGAACCTGAAGTCCTCAAGTGGTTGAAAGTCCAGATTAGTCCTAGAAATGTATTCCCACATCAAACACTAAACCATTCTTCACTATATACCTTATCCTTTTGGAAGTCTAAATATTGGTTTAGGGCGCAAAATAGCATAAAAATGCATCGATCCGCCCCACGTTGGGCGCCATTTCTGTAATGGAACTTCAAAAACTCTATGCAACTTTGCCTAACAAGGTCCCCTCATATTTTGACATCTAATGAGGACCTTGTTAGGCAAAGTTGCATAGAGTTTTTGAAGTTCCATTACATATGTTATTCTGGAAATTCTCATTATATTCCCAAAAGTACTTTCTTAAATTATCTCATATGGACCATAGCCTTAAGCATTTGATAGACAACAGAGGTCGTTATGTGTCCAAAATGCCATCATTTTGATTTGACCCACAATTAACCGAGGTCACGTCAGTGTCAAATGTCATAATGAGCCCTATACGAGCAACTCTGGTATTTTTAAAAAAGCATTTATTATTTTATTGTTACGGCTGTTCTCTTTGACTCCCTTCGATGCGGAATGAGCCCAGGCAAACGGAAAACCGTCAAAGTTCGCACTCACGCCATTAAAAATTGTTTAATTTTTAAATCGTGTAATTTCTCCATGGCATAAGGACTGCTGGCTAACATGCACACACACACACAC
Source organism: Stomoxys calcitrans (assembly GCF_963082655.1). Taxonomy (NCBI): domain Eukaryota; kingdom Metazoa; phylum Arthropoda; class Insecta; order Diptera; family Muscidae; genus Stomoxys; species Stomoxys calcitrans. Next base: position 232,193,675 of record NC_081553.1, on the reverse strand, counting down.
ACACACATATATATATACACATACATTCGTACGCACCCTCGACAGGGATGACATTAAAAAATAATATAAAATAAATTTCCTTACAACATTTATGTGTCGGTATAAGTGAATGTGTACGTGTTACAGTTGTTTTGGTTGTTGCTGACTTACGCTTAAAAGCTTTTGTGGTTTGTGGTCCTTCCAAAATGAGAGAGAGTGAGAGAGCGGGATAGTGAGAGAATTATTATCACTATCTCCTTCGAATGCCTTTATCATACTCTTCTTGTCACTGGGAATATCCCACCAAAACTTAACGGCCACCAAGCAAAGAGCCTTAACAGTATTTCCACGAAATCATATGAGGGCCCTAAAGTTCTAACGGAGTAGCCAAATAAAATTAACATTAAAGGCACGCCTGGAATAGCTTAATTTTCTTATTATCCTGTTAGAGTCAATAAACTTTAGTTAGTGCCAGCCTAAAGATGTCCCCCTATCGAAATTGCATGACTGGCAGAATGATGTGCTTGAACGTGAGTTGGTCCTTTTCCTTGAGACGCAGAGCGTACGAACGAACGCAGGAACGAATTCTGCGACACATTTAATTTCAAACTAATTTTGCATAAGTCCTATGGATGGTTAATGGTCTCCTATGCGGCCTTGTTGCTGCTTGGGGAAATATGAATGTCTGGTGTCATCCTGTTTTGCCATTAGACCCTGACATCTGGCTGTGCTCCTTGGCTGCCGACTCCTCTGTCTAGACATTGAAGTTATTTAGTCCACCATCCCCATACCGCACTCGAGAAAAAATTATAATCCAAGAGCCAGCATCTCATTTGGCCCAAAATTGTTCTTTAAAGTCATTTGTCACGCACCCCAAAAGAATGTCATTTAGTCCTGCCTGGGAACATAAAGCACTCAATTTTGTGAGACTTTTGGTGCCTAAAAAGATATGATTAGAGACAAATGTGAAATTAACTATCTGTTATATGTTGATGTTGTGCTGGTGATAAGAAAATTGCGTAGGTTTGCCATGACATCAACATTTTCTTGTCGTACTTTTCTCTTTTCTTGATTATCTCTTTACTGTCATCGTTGCGGATCTTAGGCTTTGATGGAAAAGCCAAAAAAGTTGAGGCAGAAAATTTTTTTGCTACATGTTTAAGAGGAAATTCTATTGAATTGAAAATTTTCATTTTCTATAAGAATTAATTCAATACTTCTTTGTCATTCTTGAAGGTTTTTCATACCTTAATTCTTGGAAATAAAGGAAGGCTCTCTCAGACATTACCGTTACATCTTTGACATACTCATTTTGTCATTGAGATTGTTACGTTGATATCTACTATGGGCTCTATAGGGTGTTTTACACACTGAGCGCCATGAAATTTCAAGTTAATTTGGAATTGTCGGCTGGTTGGGTGCTCGAGGAATCTAAGAATATTAGGCAGTTGCAACCAACGTCGAAAAACTTTTGAAAATGTTCTGCGACTTTTTGAGAATATAAAATATCTTCAAGACCATTGTTATTGAATGATTATTGATGTGTTTACCTATAAAAGTGCAAGATTGTAGCTCAGTGATTTTCAATTTTTATACCCTCCTTACTGTTTGTGACACCTTGAAATATGCGTCTAAGACCCCATAAAGTTTATATATCTTGATCGTCGTGACATTTTAAGTCGAACTAGTCATGTCCGTCCCTCTGTCCATCCGTCCGTCTGTCCATCTATAGAAAGCACGCTAACTTTTGAGGGAGTAAAACTAGCCGCTTGAAATTTTGCTACTTCTTAGGTCGAATGGGATTGTAATTGGGCCAAATCGGTCCATGTTTTAAAATAGCTTCCATATAAACCGACCTTGGGTCTTGACTTCTTGAACCTCTAGAGGGCGCAATTTTAGTCAGATTTGACTGAAATTTTGCACGTGGTGTTTTGATATCACTTCCAACAACAACTGTGCTAAGTATGGTCAAAATCGTTTCACAACCTGATATAGCTGCCATATAAACCGATCTTGGGTCTTGACTTCTTACGCTTTTAGAAGGCGCAATTCTTATCCGAATTAGCTGTAATGTTGCATGAGGTCTTAAAATATCACTTCCAACAACTGTGCTAAGTAAATCAAAATCGGTTCATAACTCGATATAGCTGCCATATAAACCGATCTTGTGTCTTGAATCCTTGAGCCACTAGAGGGCGCAATTCTTGTCCGAGTTGGCTGTAATTTTGAGCGTAGTGTTTCAGTATCACTTCCAACATTTGTGCGAAGGTTGGTCGAAATCAGTCCATAACCTGATATAGATGCCATATAAACCGATCTTGGGTCTTGACTTCTTGAGCCACTAGAGGGCACAATTCTTATCCGATTTGGCTGTAATTTTGCATGAGGTCTTAAATATCACTTCCAACAACTGTGTTGAGTATGGTCAAAATCGGTTCATAACCTGATATAGCTGCCATATAAACCCATCTTGTGTCTTGACTTCTTGAGCCTCTAGAGGGCGCAATTTTAGTCCGATTTGACTCAAATTTTGTACGTGGTATTTTCCAACTTCACTTCCAACATTTGTGCGAAGTATGGTCCAAATCGGTCCATAACCTGGTATAGGTGCCATATAAACCGATTTGGGATATTGACTTCTTGAGCCGCTAGAGGGCGCAATTATCTTCCGATTTGTCTAAAATTTTGCGTGAGGTATATTGATATGACCTTCAAAAACTGTGATGAAAATGACGCAAATCGGTACATAACCTGATATCGCTGCCATATAAACCGATCTGGCGTCTTGAGCCTCTAGAGAGAGCAATTCTCATCCGATTTAACACAAATTTTGTACAACGGCTTCTCCCGTGGCCTTGAATATACGTGTGCAATATGGTCTGAATCGATCTATTGCTTGATACAGCTCACATATAAACCGATCTCTCGATTTTGCTGCTTGAGACCCTACAAGGCGCAATTCTTATCCGAATGGACTGAAAAATTACACAATGTTCTGCATTCAATTCATTTCTGGTCCGAATCGGACTGTAACTGTAATATAGCTTAACAGTCCTAATTCATTATTCTTTGTTTGTCTAAAAAGAGATACTGCGCAAAGAACTCGACAAATGCTATTCATGGTGGAGGGTATAAAAGATTCGGCCCGACCGAACTTAGCACGCTGTTTATACCCTACACCACTACTGTGGTACAGGGTGAATTTGTTTGAAACACCCAAAAGGAAGAGGGATACCCCATTAATAAGTACACCGATCGACTCAGAATCACTTTCGGATTCGATTTAGCTATGTCCGTCTGTCTGTCTGTCCGTCCGTCTTTCCATGTTAATTTGTGTACAAACTACAGGTCGCAATTTTCATCCGATCGTCTTCAAATTTGGTATGGGCATGTTTTTCCGCCAAGAGACGAAGCCTATTGAAATTGGAAAAAATCGGTTCAGATTTGGATATAGCTTCCATATATATGTTCACCCGATTTGCAGTAATAATTCAATAAAAAAGTCATTTGTTAACCGATTCTGTCGAAGTTTGGCAAGAAGGATTTTCTTATGACTCCCAATATAACTGGTGAATTTCATAGAAATCGGTTCAGATTTGGATATAGCTCCCATATATATGATCGTCCGATTTGCAGTAATTCTGCAATAAAAATGCCATTCGTTAACCGATTCTCTCGAAATTTGGCAGGAAGGATTTCCTTATGACGCTCAATTTTGCTGGTGAATTTTATAGAAATCGGTTCAGATTTGGATATAGCTCCCATATATATGTTCGTCCGATTTGCAGTAATACAGCAATAAAATGGTCATTAGTTAAGCGATTCTCTCGAAATTTTGCATGAAGGATTTTCTTATGACCCTCAATTTTGCTGGTGAATTTCATAGGAATCTGTTCAGATTTAGCTATAGCTCACATAAATATATATCGCCCGATTTTCACTCCACTTGCACGCATTTATTGACCAATCTTCCCAAAATTTTGTACAACGCTTTCCTCGACGAATTCCACAATATCCATAAAGTTTGATCGAAATCGGTTCAGATTTAGATAAAGCTTCAATCTCCCGTCGATTGTCAACCGTAGTTATTACATTTTGAACATATTTGCTTTGCTCGAAATTTGATACAGTAATTTTAATAACCTATCTGAATACATCCACCGAGGTCCGTCAAAATTGGTTCAGAATTAGATATAGTCCCACTTTTGTATTTAAAGGGTAGGTGTAGGGTATTAAAAAGTCGGCATCGTCCGACTTTTGCCTTTCCTTACAGGTTTTTCAATATTTTGGTTAAAAAAGTAGTTTCATTGATTAGACTTTATTAAAAAAGTTGGCTACATAACATAACTTTTTCTTTTGTAAGGACAAATTGTAGAGGCTTTCTTACATACCCTCCACCATGGATCGCGTTTGCCGAGTTCTTCTCCCGGCATCTCTTCTTACGCAAAAAAGGATATAAGAAAAGATTTTCTCTGCTATTATCATATTATTACATGTTGGAGACCTGTGTAAAATGTCAGCCAATTCGAATAAGAATTGCGCCCTTTGGGGGCTCAAGAAGTAAAATAGAGGGATCGATTTATATGGGAGCTCGATTTATATAGGAGCTGTATCGGGCTATAGACCGATTCAGATCATAATAAACACGTATGTTGATGGTCATGAGAAGATCCGTAGTACATAATTTAAGGCAAATCGGATAATAATTGCGACCTCTAGAGGCTCAAGAAGTCAAGATCCCAGATTGGTTTGAACAAGACCCAAGATCTTTTTATATGAGAGCTATATGAACCGATTTGAACCATACTTGGCACAGTTGTTGGATATCATAACAAAACACGTCGTGCAAAATTTCATTCCAATTGGATAAGAATTGCACACTCTAGAGGCTCAAGAAGTCAAGACCCAAGATCGGTTTATATGGCAGCTATATCAGGTTATGGACCGATTTGAACCATACTTAGCACAGTTTTTGGATATCATAACAAAACACGTCGTGCCAAAATTCATTCAAATCGAATAAGAATTGCGCCCTCTAGAGGCTCAAGAAGTCAAGACCCAAGATCGGTTTATATGGCAGTTATATCAAAACATGGACCGATTTGAACCATACTTGGCACAGTTATTGGACATCATAACAAAACATGTCGTGCAAAATTTCATTCCAATCGGATAAGAATTGCGCACTCTAGAAGCTCAAGAAGTCAAGACCCAAGATCGGTTTATACGGCAGCTATATCAAAACATGGACCGATATGGCCCATTTACAATACCAACAGACCTACACTAATAAGAAGTATTTGTGCAAAATTTTAAGCGCCTAGCTTTACTCCTTCGGAAGTTAGCGTGCTTTCGACAGACAGACGGACGGACGGACAGACGGACGGACATGGCTTGATCGACATAAAATGTCGCGACGATCAAGAATATATATACTTTATGGGGTCTCAGACGAATATTTCAAGTAGTTACAAACAGAATGACGAAATTAGTATACCCCCCATCTTATGGTGGAGGGTATAAAAACACGTCGCGTTCTCAAATGCAAAGCCCTGATCCCAGATTCGGGCTTATGTCATCGTCATTATCACAGAATTCGCTTTCAGAAAAGCGAATCCTGAAGATTTAATTCGAACCGCTCGCAGGCCAAGTAGTCTGAGCCCTTCATCGTTTTACCTCTCTCAAGGTCACACTACCAAATGAAGATCTCAAAAGGCTGCATATTAAGCTTCGTTTTTAAACATGCCTACGGTGCGGTCTTGTTCGAAATAACTCCCATGATTTCACTTCAGACAAATCTTTTGATAGCGTTGAACTGCCTAATAAAAGTCCTCCTATCCAAATTCTTTCAACAATCAAATGGGCATTGATCTCAAATGGCCATCTCACGCTGCCCTTTGACTTCATTATTGAAGACAATTGCGATTTTCGGACTATCCTTAGGTATTTCGCTTCCTTCAAGAACTGCAGAGTGATCCAGTCCAAAGCCAAAATTATAAAATCCGGTAAATTCTATGTTTGAGTGAAAAACACCAACTCATTTTTCTTGTCTTCCATGATTTCATCCCCTACACTTTTCTCGTAGCATATATTGACAGACTCTTCAGTGACTTTTTACAATTATATCCAAGATAATATTTGACGTGGTTAAGGGTGCAAAACGAATTAAAACACAAACAATTAACAAATTTATGAATATTAACCTACTTTGTTAAAAAATAAATAATTTAAACGATTGAGAATAACAAATGTGGATACACCACATATTCATAGCCCCCTAGGTTCCTTTGCTTTATATTAATATCCGTTATACAAAGGATACACGGATCCTTTACAAAGTGGGCATATATAGTTTACCCAGAACAAAAAATCTTCAGTTTACATTTTCTTGAAGAACAAAATGAATAAGTTTCATAGTGTAGCTCATATAAAATACTTTGTACAAAATTTCTACCTAAATTCAATGAATTTAAGGTATGTACTTTTCTCATCCATTTATATCAATTCCTGGAATATAATTTCCATACATTAAAACTTTTTTCAGGAAGTCTCAAAATAATTAGTATTAGTCCATGTGAATATAATGGATATTGAATTCAATGCGATATAAAGGTCGTAGGTTGGGTTTATTTCAATCTTTCCACGTACAATTTTTATTCAATTTCATCCATGCATAGACGTAATGTAAGTCGAAAGATAAAGATAAAGTACAAAACATACTTTCAAATTCAAAGTTCAAAAGTGAGCAATGGTTACTTTGTGTATTTTGTAATAAATCATACGTTGCAAATGTCAATACAATACTAAAAACAAGTAAAAAGGCGTTAAGTTCGGCCGGGCCGAACTTTGGATACCCACCACCTCGGGTATATATGTAAACCACCTTTCATCAAAATTCGGTGAAAATTTCATACCTTATACTCATATACCTCATACCGATCTGAACTATATACGACACGGATGTCGAAAAGCCGAACATAAGTCACTGTGTCAAATTTCAGTGAAATCGGATTATAAATGCGCCTTTTATGGGGCCAAGATTTTAAATCGAGATATCGGTATACATGGCAGCTATATCCAAATCTGGACCGATTTGGGCCAAGTTGCATAACCATGTCGAAGAGCCTAACACTAAGCACTGTCCCAAATTTCGGCGAAATCGGACAATAAATGCCTCTTTTATGGGCCCTAAACCTTAAATCCAGAGATCGGTCTATATGGCAGCTATATTCAAATCTGGACCGATCTGGGCAAAATTGTAGAAGGACGTCGAAGAGCCTAACCAAACTTACTGTCTCAAATTTCACCGACATCGGACAATAAATGCGGTCGGTCTATATGGCAGCTATATCCAAATCTGGACCGATCTGTGCGATATTGCAGAAGTATATCAAGGGGCTTAACTTAACTCACTGTTCCAAATTTCGGGGACATCGGGCAATAAATGAGCATTTTATGGGCCCAAAACCATAAATCAAGAAATCGGTCTATATGGCAGCTATATCCAAATTTGAACCGATCTGGACCAAATTAAAGAAATATGTCAAAGGGCCTAACACATCTCACCGTCCTAAATTTCAGCAAAATCGGATAATGAATGTGGCTATTATGGGCCTTACACCATAAATCGGAGGATCGATCTATATGGCAGCTATATCCAAATCTGGACCGATCTGAGCCAAATTAACGAAGGATGTCGATGGGCCTTACACAATTCACTGCCCCGAATTTCAGCAAAATCGGATAATAAATGTGGCTTTTGTGGGCCTAAGACCCTAAATCGGCGGATCGGTCTATATGGGGGCTATATCAAGATATAGTCCGATATAACCCATCTTCGAACTTAACGTGCTTATGGACAAAAAAAGAATCTGTGCAAAATTTCAGCTCAATATCTCTATTTTTAAAGACTTTAGCGTGATTTCAACAGACAGACGGACAGACGGACGGACATGGCTAGATCGTCTTAGATTTTTACGCTGATCAAGAATATATATACTTTATAGGGTCGGAAATGGATATTTCGATGTGTTGCAAACGGAATGACAAAATGGATATACCCCCATCCTTCGGTGGTGGGTATAAAAATACACAACAAGTAAGACTGCGTTAATTTCGGTCTGGCACATTGCATTAATTTCGGTCGGGAATATTATGTACCCCTACCATGGATCGCATAAGAAAGTCGTTTAATGATTTTCTTATATGCTAAGGTCATCGGTCAATGTGGTGATATAGGTCCCCCTCCCCTAAGTACCGATATCCCGAAATGACTTCTTGAGACCAAAATAGTTCAAATCAGAATCAGTGGCGTGGGGTACACAAGATTCGGCCTGGCCAAAACAAGTAAAAACTTGTTTTGGCTACTAGAGCCGGTTTGATTCTGATTTGAACTATTTTGGTCTCAAGAAGTCATATCGGGATATCGGTACTTAGGTGCGGCCTATATCACCATAATGACCGATTCGGATAAAACTTGGCACTGAAGTTGTAAGTCATGAGATTGATTCTTGGGCCAAATTTCAGCCAAATCAGGTGAAAATTTAGGCTTCTAAGGGCTGAAGAAGTCAAATCCGGTGATTGGTTTATATGGGGATTATATCTGATTATAGACCGATTCGGATCATAGGCTAGCTTTACGCTTTCGACCGCTTTCGCTATTTCGACAGACCTACGGACAGACATGGCTAGATCGACTCTGAATGTCGAGACTATCCAATATATATACTTTATGAGGTCTGAAACCAATATTTCAAGGTGTTACAAACGGATTGACTAGATTAGAATAACCCCATCCTATGGTGGTGGGTATATAAAATAGGTCACACTAAGCTGTACAACTCTGTTGTGTTTACGCAACATGAGAACCAACCATCCAACCGACCAATGAGAAAGCTCACTTAACCTCACGGCACTGGTCGCTGCAATTTGTCTAGCCACAATGTCCAGTGGCATAAGATGTAGCATAAAATTCCGTGCATCAGATGGTGTCGTCCTCAATGCGACTGTGGTGCACAAACAAGCCATCCTGTGGATACGGTTAAGTATTGAGCAGTAGGTGGACTTTTGAAGCGCCGTCCACCAGACCACAACACCATATAGCATTATGGGTGTGACAACTGCAGTATTTACCCAATGCATGACACGCGGTCTAAGCCCCCAACTTTTGCCATTGGCTCTCCTGCAGGTGTGTATGGCAAGAATTGCTTTTCTTGCCCTTTCCAAAATGTTGGATTTCAATTTCCTGACCAATGAAACACTCAGGTATTTTGCGATTTCTATAAATGGAACATGCTCTCCTCCCAAGAAGGCAGGTTCATCCGTAGGCAACTTGTATCTCCTGCTGAAAAGAACTACTTCTGTCTTGCACGGAATTATTCCTAGACCTACGTGTAACAGCAAAGTGGGTAGCTCAGCTTTCACAAAATCAGACAAGTTCTCAAAGAAAGAAGAACCTAAAGTGGAACTCCTTCTGACTGCTAAAGCGGGACACACACAGCAGACGTTCTATGGTCTCTTCGCATTATGAATAGAAAATTTCGAAGTCAAAAGCTAAGATATGAACTTTCACATTACCAAATCCAAGAAAGTGCTCAACCGCAAAGGACGCAAGCAAGGAGTGCAAATAAGATATGATATCAGCCACAAATACTTTTATATGTATTGACATTATAGGTTGTATCCTAACTTTACATTGCGTGTTTCGCCGCCTCCAATAAAAAAACCTGGTGAAAGTGCTAGTGATTTACACCATTAAGTGATTGGAGTATCAGATTGTTTTTACATACGTGTAATTGATTTCATTATAGATATTCGAAAGCCCAAACCACCACGCAATACTTTGTTATCTATAATGAGGAATGACTCATGTGTGGCAATGAGCTACCCCACCTACTGACCATCCTTTTCCGGCGATATTACCAAATTGATTCATTTGTCATTAGCGTGGAAAAATTTATGAAAGTTTTTAATTAAAAATTCCTTTTGCTCCGGGCCAACAGCAAACCCAACAGCGATGATGACAAATTCAGCCAAAACAATTTCGTGTTATAAGCGAGCTGTTGTAATTTAATTTGTTGGAATTCCATATCCCCCAATGCGGCAGAGCTTTAACAAGTATGTGCCAGTGTGTGTGAGAGGCCATCCAGATCCCTAAAGCATTTTCAAACATAAATACATGCCAAGATAAATCAATGATACATTCGATTGTTGCATGCTGAATATTTATAAGCAGATGATAAACACATATGCTAAATGTTCGAAGTTAAATATATCCAAACTGGTAAAAAGGCGTTAAGATAGGATACCCACCTCCTCGGGTATATATGTAAACCACCTTTCGTCAAAATCCAGTGAAAAACACATACCTTATGCCCCAAAGCAGCTATATCGAAATGTGTTCCGCTTTGGACCAAATACTAATAAGTACAATTCATTGTTCTATCTTTATCCAAATCTAGACCGATTTGGGCCAAGTTACAGAAAAATGTCAAAGAGCCTAACACAACTCACTGTCCCAAACTTTGGCGAAACCGGAAAATAAATGCGACTTTTATGGCTCCTAAACCTTAAATCGAGAGATCGGTCTATAGGGCCGATATAGCTATATATACAGCTATATATGGGCCCAAAATTTCAAATCGAGAGATGGGTCTACATGGCAGCTATATGTAAATCTTGATCGATCTATGCCAAATTGCAGAAATATGTCGAGGGGCCTAGCACAACTCACTGTCCCAAATTCGGTGACATCGAACAATATATGCACCTTTTATGGGCCCAAAACCTTAAATCGAGAGATCGGTCTATATGGCAGCTATATCCAAATCTGGACCGATCTAAGCCAAATTGAAGAAGAATATCGATGGGCCTGACACAAATCACTGTCCCAAATTTCGGCGACATCGGACAATAAATGGTCTTTTATGGGCCCAAAACTTTAAATCGATATATCGGTCTATATGACAGCTATATGTAAATCTTGGTCCATCTGTCCCAAATTGCAGAAATACGTCGACTGGCTTAACGCAACTCACTGTCCCAAAGTTCATCGACATCGGACAATAAATGCGCCTTTTATGGGCCTAAGACCCTAAATCGGAGGATCGGTCTATATGGCAGCTATATCCAAATCTAGGCCGATCTGCGCCAAATTGAAGAAAGGTATCGAAGAGCCTATTGCAACTCACTGTCCCAAATGTAAGCAAAATCGGATAATAAATGTGGCTTTTATGGGCCTCAGACCCTAAATCAGAGGATCGGCCTATATGGCAGCTATATCCAAATCTAGGCCGATCTACGCCAAATTGAAGAAGGGTGTCGAAGAGTCTACCGCAACTCACTGTTCCAAATTTCAGCAAAATCGGATAATAAATGTGGCTTTTATAGGCCCAAGACCTTAAATCGGAGGATCGGTCTATATGGCAGCTATATCCAAATCTGGACCGATCTAGGCCAAATTGAAGAAGGATGTCGAAGCGCCACACGCAACTCACTGTCCCAAATTTCGGTGCGATCGAATAATAAATGCGCCTTTTATGGTCCCAAAACCTTAAATCGGCGTATCGGTCTATATGGTAGCTATATCCAAATCTGGACCGCTCTGGGCCAAATTTAAGAAGGATGCCAAATTTCAGCAAAATCGGATAATAAGTGTGACTTTTATGGGCCTATGATCCTAAATCGGCGGATCGGTCTATATGGGGCTATATCAAGATATGGTCCGATATAGTCTAGGAATTTGATCGAAGAATCTGCGCAATATTTCAGCTCAATATCTCTAAAGACTGTAGCGTTATTTTAACAGACCTATGCATTTGTTACTTGATATGGGTTTTAGTGCAAGTGATCATAGTCCTACTTCCCTTACACTATTCCATCTAAATCGGACACACATGGATGATGGGTGGACAGAATTTAGAAGAATTTTCGATAAAACGCTTCATCAAAGTCTTATGATCTAACTGCTAAGTTATTTAAAACAGTTTTGTAATTTTACTTAAATTTAAGATGTTTTCTTGAAAAAGTGTTCACCCCTGCGACAATGTGTGTGGTTGCTTGGACCTTTGAGATTTGAGCAGCATACCTGTCTGCGCCTATGTGCTTTCAATTATTTTGTGTTATACTTTCATTTCATAAACCAATATTAAAGCTCTAAAGTATTGTTTCCTTGCTCTCTTCTTGGTGTAGCAGCAAACAAACAATATTGAATTTTTATACTACCATGCGGGGTGAGAGAAAAACAGAAACTCCACAGCAAAACAATGTTGAAGGCAATCACACAGGCCAAGTGTAATGTAATAAAAGTGAAATTGTTGTAGCAAACAAAACAAATTCTCAAAAGAAATATTTTTTTGGCTTGTTCAAGAGCCAAGCACATGGGTGTTGTTGTTGCTGTTGCTTTTTTGGATTCGCTTAGCAATCGATCAATATTGAGCCCTCCTACAAATAAAACAAAAAAACCTTTAAGATGGATTTTTTCTACTTTATGTTGGCTTAGAATAACGAAAAAGTTCAATATTGCCAGTAAACACATACGAAATGTTGCTGCTGCTGCTGCTGCTAGTACTGCTTTTGTTGAATTTGTTACGATTAAAAAATCCAAACAAATATTATAGCATACCTTGAGGGGAGTTATATAAATTAAAATTGATGGAATACCTTAAGGATTGCCATTGAGTAATCGAATTTTCAAAATAAATCAAAGTATTATTCATGATCCTGAGAGCAAATATTTCCATTGTTCTTGAATACGCAAATTCAATACAAATGCATGCGGCATATAACGAAGAACTCAAGAGTTTGAGCTTTTTGTGTTTGCTTTTAACAGAACACAAAACACAAAACACATCACAATGCGAGCAGACTGTCTCAAGGATTTCTTCAAAATACATAAATGAAATTGGCAGTTGGGCTTGGATATTCTCCTAATAAAATTATTGATGATTTTGTCTTTTGACTTAACCAACGAGACATAAAGGTAGTTAGTCTAAGTCACAGTTTACAAACACAGTTACACTGTAAAAAATATAGACACATGCAAAATATAAAGGGTTTGGTATAACTTTGCAACAAACCAGTCTTTTTATACCCACCACCGAATGATGGGGTATATTCATTTTGTCATTCCGTTTGCAACACATCGAAATTGCCATTTCCGACCCTATGAAGTATATATATTTTTGATCAGCATAAAAATCTAAGAGGATCTGGACATGTCCGTCCGTCTGTCTGTTTAAATCACGCTACAGTCTTTAGAAATAGAGATAACGAGCTGAAACTTTGCAAAAAATCTTTTTTGTCCAAAGCAGGTTAAGTTCGAAAATGGGCTTTATCGGACTATATCTTGATATAGCCCGCATATAGACCGATCGGCCGATTTAGGGTCTTAGGCTCGTAAAAGCCACATTTATCAACCGATTTTACTGAAATTTGGGACACTGAGTTGTGTGAGGCTCTTCGATATCCTTCGTCAAGATCGGTCCAGATTTGGATATAGCTGCCATATAGACCGATCTCTCGAATCAAGGTTTTGGGCATATAAAAGGCGCATTTATTGTCCGATGTCGCCAAAATGTAGTACAGTGAGTTAAGTTAAGCCCCTTGACATACTTCTGAATATGGCACAGATAGGTCCAGATTTGGATATAGCTGCCATATAGACCGATCTCTAGGTTTTAGGTTTTGGGGCCATAAAAGGCGCATTTATTTTCCGATTTTACCGAAATTTGAGACAGTGAGTTGTGTTAGGCTCTTCGACGCCCTTCTTCAATTTGGCCCAGATCGGTCCCGATTTTAATATAGCTTCCATATAGACCGATCTCTCGATTTAAGGTTATGGGCCCATTAAAGGCGCATTTATTGTCCAATTTCGCCGAGATTTGGGACAGTGTGGATATTGAAGGCTGTAGGGTGATTACAACAGACGGACGGACAGACGGATAGCCGGACAGACACACGGACATCGTTAATTCGTCTTAGAATTTTACGACGATCCGAAATATATTGTAGTTACTACAATTTTCAATCGATTTGCACGGAATTCGATATGGAGCCTCTGCTAAATTTCTCGCTCGCTTATTCCCCAATTGATGGACTCATGATTTCGTGGACAAATTTTCTTGAATTCATCGTAGATTTCGATTTTAATAACTGCTTTTTCTATTAAAAAAAAGACCCTCCCTTCGAATCCCTTTCGAATCCTAGGCCCTTATATTCTTGTAGATGATCTTCATTTAAAGCTTTTCTTTTAAATATCACCTCCAGCGCTTCTCGAAAATGACACGCCAATATAAAGCTCTTTATCTGTAGCTCTCTCTCCTTAAGTTCCCGCATCATAGATAACTTCAACTACAAAACTTTAAGTGAATTACCATCCCAGACCCGCTCCAGTCAAACCGCCAATAAAACATGGCAATCCAACAAATGGTCATAAATTTCCGTTTCATAATTTTAATTACTTCCATAAATTGTTCACTTATCATGTGCACATTTTATATGACCCTTCATGCCGTAGTACCTCATCACCATATCAACTTGCACCCCATCGCAAATCCGGGCTGGTGACCCACCATGTCGCGTCCAAGCAAACATTTTGAATACTTCCTATGGCACAACACTTAGCACACACCCATTTCGTAGTAGAAATGGAGCATATTTTCCATTTGAATTATAGTGGAGGGAATGTGGGTCTGACTGCAAGTATCTGCTTTAGTTTGGAATTATTTCTCATTCAACATTTCCTGTTAGTGTGTTTTTTTTTCCTTTGGCTATAGGATGTTTTTTTTTTATTATCCTGTTTTTTCATCATTTCTGCGCGCACACACACACACACACACTCATATTAAACACATTTTACCAACGTGCCATAAATTTTAAACCACTCGAACACAAGAAAAATGTAAAATGGTGGGAAAAAACGACAAAACTCGTACTCTATAGCCGGGTGTCTAACACATATAAATGGGGTAAAGTTTGATCACACAAACAAACATGCAAAAGTTAAGACAAATATAGATGTATGTGTATGTGTAAAGATATACTTCTGTAGGATTGCATACTCTCATCACACCTACATATGCACTCAGAAAAATAAGTCTGCTGATATTAAAATACAATTTTTTACCTTTCTAAGGAAGTCATACAAAATTTTAGAACTTGTAAACAACAATTAAAGCACTTGCTATATACTAAACTACCAAAATTTCCAATGAACATTTAATTTAGGAACAAGGGATACTTCTCTCATATCAATGAGTGAAGTCCGATTAATGTTTAAGCTCAATGATGTGGGGCTTCCTTTTTTATGCCTAGTCTGAACGGTGTGCCGCATAGCGACACCACTTGGTAGATGAGCTTTAACAAGGCAGGATAACTCACAAATGTAAGGGGATAACCGCCGCTGGAAATTTTTCTAATGTTCTTGCTGCGATTTGAAACCAGGTGCTCGGCGTCATAGGCGGACATGCTAACCTCTGCACCACGATGATTTTGATTTTAGCAATATTTTTTCTGCTAAAATTGTAGAACATTTGAAAAAATTTTACTCTAAAACTAAAGAATGGGGTGAAACGTACAAATTTGTTATGTGCATATTTATTAAATTTATAGGCTTTTTTCAAATATTTCCACAGCATTATTTTAGCAAAAAACTACTGCTGTGACATTTTCAGCAGACTTTCTGCTTTTACAGCAAATATTTTTGTTCTTGTTACTAACATATTTCTCTGAGTGTGGCTATGTGTGCAAATACAAGCATCTGGCACGCCTGAAGGAAAATCATATTCCTCAGCTAAGGCCAACCATTATTGCCACCAGAGAGAGCCCAATATGACTTTGCACCTAGACTCAAGGGTATGACTATCCCAACACCAGTAAGCAGACTATGAGTTCGGGTGTGAGTGCGTTTGTGTATCACTGTGTGGCTTAACATTAGGAACCATAAATGTACATCCTCAGGGAAATATGGAAAAACAGTGTTCACCAAGAGATTTTTTTTCTATAGCCACCACCGAAGGATGGGGGTATATTCATTTTCTCATTCGGTTTGCAACGCATCGAATATCTAAATATTTCTGACTATTCATTTATATTCCCATTAAATCCCATTAAAGATTAAAGATATATCGAGTTATGAACCGATTGGGGCCATATTTAGTTTGAAGACCAAAGTGGAAACAATTGTCCGAAATTTCAGCCAAATCAGGTAATAATGGCGCCCTCTAGAGGCTCAAGATATATAATAGGGAGATCGATTTATACATCAGCGAAATAGGATAATAACCCCGGCACGGGATATCTGTAAGCACCACACAGGTTGGAACATTGAGGTCCGATCGAGCCACCGGGCGCTCGCAGCTAAGCTTCTCGTGACAGCAATGAATACCACACAGGTTGCGGATAGTGGAATGCTTCATACAGAGTAGCTGCAATGGCGCCTTTAAATAACCAATGGCCTTATTCACGCGGCGATCGGTCCTTTGGACCGGAATGAGCTTGCTCATACAGGAGCTTGACGAGGATCTCCACCTCGATATAAAAATGTGGCTACAACAACAACAACAGGATAATAACTGCGCCCTCTATCGGCTTTAGAAGTCAAGATCAGCGATCGGTTTATAAGGGAGCTGTATCAGGTAATGAACTGATTTAAACCATACATGGAAGAGTTGTTGGAAGTTAAAAAAACACACTTCATGCAAAATTTCAGCCAAATCGGATAAGAAGTGCGCCCTTTAGAGGCTCAAGAAGTCAAAATACGAAATCGATTTATATGGGAGCTATATCAGCTTAAGAACCGATTTAGAGCTTACTTTAGACCTTACAGTTGCACTTCGTGCAAAATTTCAACCAAATCGGATAGTAATTACGCCCTCTAGCGGCTCAAGAAGTCAAGATCCGAAATCGGTTGATATGGGAGCTACATCAGGTAATGAACTGATTTGAACTACACATGGAACAGTTGTTCTAAGCTAAAAGGTAGACGTTAAACAGTGCCGGAGATATCACCCCGTCTTGGGGAACTCCCTGTTTCACTCTATGGTGCTTCGATTTCTTATCCCTAAATTCCACAAATGACTGGCGACCACACGGATAAATCGTGACCCAGCGTTTTAGGGACGTTTCAGGACAGGCTGGCAGGTACTGGCTGTAGGGACGTGTATTGGCGATGTGCTTAAAGAGTTTGGCATGGATGACCGTGTCGAATGCTTTCGATAGATCCAGTGCCACGAGGACCGTCCTAGCACATGGCATGGGCTGATTGAAGCCACTGCAAATGTGTGCGGTGATGGCATGCAGAGCAGTTTATGTGCTATGTAAAAATGCAAATTTTGCCCATGAACATTCCACTAAGGAACAGTGGCAAACTTCTCACATATCAATGAGTACAGTCCTATTGAAGTTTAAGCTCAGTGATAAGAGGCCTCCGTTTTATAGCCGAGTCCGAACGGCGTGCCACAGTGCGACACCTCTTTGGAGAGAAGTTTTACATGGCATAGTACCTCACAAATGTTGCCAGCATTAGGAGGGGAAAACCAACGCAGAACTTTTTTTCTGATGGCCTCGCCAGGACTCGAACCCAGGCGTTCAGCGTCATAGGCGAACATGCTACCCTCTGCGCTACGGTGACCTATGTGCTATGCAGCTTTGAAATCCATGCTGATGCTCGGCGAATGGAAATTCTCCAACACGATTCAGGAGGCGTAGTCCCTCAAGCGACTTGGCTACTGCACTCTACCCATCTTCCAGACATCGGGTACTATAAGAGTGTCAAAGACAGGTTGAGGACAGTCGTAAGGTACTCGACTCCAGGTTGATTCAGATTCTTTAGCATCAGTGTAGAGATTTCGTTGGGGCCCAACGCCTTAGATGACTTGGGCGCTACGTATGACATTCGTAGTTTTGTCCACCGTAAATGATGATGGCTGTTCATCTGCTCGTAGACCACGACGAATGGCTCTCCTCCTAGCCCTGTCACTCTCGTGATGCTATCCCATTGATATAAATTACGGTTGAACAACCTGGCGCACCTCTTCGGATCAGCCACGGTTACGTCGCCAAAAGTTATTGAGGTCCTGTTGTCCCGTCTACCTGCATTCGAGAATGAATTAACAGTAGACCCCAACTTGCCTAAGCCGGTACCTAAGTTGAACAACCTGGCGCACCTTTTCGAGGTCCGGTCATCCTGTCTACCGAAGCTCGAGTGTGACTTAACAGTTGACCACAGCTAGCCTAAACCGGTGCCTAAGTTACATTGCTCCAAGTGTTTCAGCAACAAATTCCGCTTTTGTTCGTTTACTACCCTGTTTATTTTCAGATTCAGCTCACTGATTGTGCGATAAGTGGGGTCCATACAATGAATCCCATTACGCTCGTCTGCGAGTGCCACTGCCTGCGCTGGGCAATTGGGCCGCACTTGGGGTATTGGCCCATACCAGCCGGTCAAGCGGCTGCTGCGTTAATGCTGTCTCGGCCACTAGCACATTTTAGGGTGGTGTCAGATCACTATACGGCGATTGGTGTACTCTCCGAACCGATATAATCGGCCTTCGTTTGATTGATAAATATTCTGCGCTCAGAGGTTATGAAGTGGGGTGATCGGTCGATGGTGATAATTATGGCGACGTGGTCTGATCCCAAAGAAATAACGGTTTACTAGGATACGTCACTCAGAAGAACAGGGGATGCAATGGACATGTCTGGCTAGCTGCTATATCTCCTCCTAATCATAGTGGGGGCTTCCTTTTTCACCGTGCGAAACGAGGAGCCTTAAATCTGCTCTGCCAAGTCTATGCCCCGCTGGCCGATACCTACGGGAGAATCCCATCAAACGTGATGCGCGTTAAAGTCTCCTAGAACTAGACGATTTTGACCAGACAGTAGCCCACTTATGTCGGTCCTAGAAGCTTGGTCATTAACTTGGGCAGAACTACCAAGCGGCGGTGTGTACACCTTGTATAGCTCTATCTCGGTAGTACCTGATTTGATTGCTATCGTTATGCAGTCCATGTTGGAATCGCTAGCGCCAGGTGCTGGTGAGATGGGCCTATACTGCACAGTATGGTGTATCACGAAGGCCAATCCTCCATTACTTAAGCGAAAGCTACGTAGCACATTGTATCCGTGACAACTATGCAAGCTGCAGGTGTTGATCAGATTGGTCCCTGGATCGCTACAACAAATATGTTCTTCCAACTCATAAAATCCACTATCTCGTCGATCTCCCATGACGTAAAAGGACAAACACGTACACTGAGGCGGCAGCCCTTGCCGATGAAGCATTCCATCAGGTCAATCCCTATAGCCCTCTCGATATTTTTACCGAGTATTGTAAAGATCGGAATATATGTGGATAAAGCTGTCATACACTCAGAAAAATTTTTTTGGTAAGAAAAGTGTTTGCTGAAACAACAGAAAGTCTGCTAAAAGTGGGACAGCAGTAATTTGCTGCTTAAACAGCAAACATTTTCTGTTTTCAGATGGAAAAGAGTTGAAACTAGCCTTAAAAATTTCAAAAATACTTAAAAAATATTTTTTTCCAAATTTTGTTCAGTTTGATTTTGACAAATTGTCGGAGTATGTTCTGCGAGGTCATATGTGGCACTTGGGTACCAGACGTGAACCAACTTATGGGTGTGGCATGGAAAACATTTAAGGATTTCGTGAGTAACTAGGAATTCCTAACATAGATTTTCTCTTTCGAGGTGACTTTTTAGTATTCAGAGCGCATAACAAGCCGATTATTGGCTTAGGTGTACGATATGTTCATAGGAGCATGGGTAGAAAAAATATCCGCACTCTGTTTTCAATCTAACCTAACCTAACTTCCATTCCTTATCGACTTTTCTTTTTCGATGCAAAATTTCTAATGGTTAGCCTTACTTGTTCGAAGGTTATAATTTTTTGCATAAAGGCGGACGGACATATTTGAATCTGGAGTCAAGTTATTAATGCCTTCGCCTGACTACGAATTCTACATATCGGAACTCAACCCCTTTACAACCAATGTGCAGAGGCTATGATACATCAGAAGATTTAGTAAGAGAAGAGGGCTTAAAGCCATTGGGGCCATTGGTGCCATGAGTAAAAACCAGGAAACTATCGTACTTTGCACACTGTCACAATTAATCATATTGACAACAACCACGAAAACACACACACACACCCATACATACACATATACACCATGTGTTAGAATGTTGGCAGCCTTGGATCTGACCATCTCGCTGTGTATAGATGTGAGTGGCTTGTGTTGTTAGTGTTAGTTCGTGTAATGTTTCTATTAGGGAGCGTCCGAACAGTCGGGTAGATAACTCAAATGACTGCTTTTACCGATAATGGTATCGATTTCGTTAACATATTGTCGGTGCTTTTTTTAAAAAGAGCCATTCCTTTCCTTTTGGCATACCCAAACCAACCCAAAAAGATTTTTTTGGCAAATATTTCTTCGAAAAATGAAGACAACCAACGACCGACCATAACAAATTACAGTTATTTAGGAAAAAGGTATGAAATTCGAAATGGTCAAGAAATGTGTTGGTTTTTTTTTTTGGTCTTTACAAATTTGAACCTTGAGCAGAATGAAGGTATACCACGGTCATTTACCCCTAGAAAGTTTCCTTCACAAGAAGGCGGGGGTAATATGGCATAATTCTTTCTTGGAAATGTTAAACTTTATGGTTTCCATGTTGTGATGCCTTTGCAAAGGAAGAATTATTTCTTGCATTGATGTAAAGAAAAACAAAAACTTCTTTGAAATATTTTCCTACTTTTTTTCTGCTATAAAAAAAACAAGGGGAAAGAGAAATCATTCCAAGTAGAATTCTGAAAAGTGGGAGGGTATGTTGCAGTTGCATCTTAGAGCCAGGGTTTTTTAATTGCGACACAGTAAAATATCTCAAAGATGTAGGTAGAAATTGTGAAACACGAAATGTTGTTTGTTTTTGTAAAAAATGCAAGAGTCAAGGCTTAAGTAAGCGATATATCCACAAAGGCCATTACTATAAAAAAAGAAGCAGATTTATATTACAAAAATTGGTATATGGTAGCAAGTAAAACGGGCAAAGCTCTCCCAACCGAATCTTGGTCTGCAATTATTTGCTTGGGTACACTCTTTATATGCATATATGTATATGTTTATATAGTCAGAGGCCTCCGATCCACAGGTCTTCTCCTAATCATGCTACAATAATACAATATTTCCTCATTTACGTATCTTGCTATGTTACAAACATCTGTTAGATGTGTAAGCTGTAGAATACCTTCTGCTTAGCCTGTATGGTGTACTCAAAGGATGAAATACAACAAAAAGCTTTTGTGAAAAAAAATAATTATAAGTATAACTACTAAAAATTTCATAAAAATTTACGCTTCGAAAAACACGAGATGAAGTGGATGAGAATGAGACTGGGAGTAGGTACTAAAACAAATATGAATACACTACGAATCACTTGCTTAGGACTTCGAAAAAACTAAGGGCCCAATATCTTCTTCTTATATATAAAAATCAATTTGTGTTTGTTTGTAGGTTTGTTTGTTTGTATGTTTGTGTGTTCCTTATAGACTCAGAAACGGCTGAACCGATTTTCTTCAAAATTTTCACAGATGGTGCACAATGATCCCGTGGTAAAAATGGGGTACTACATTTTTTGATATCTGAAGGGGGGGCGGACCCTCCCCCTTATCATAATTTTCAGAAACGCCAGATCTCGGAGATGGGTGGTGCGATTTAAGCGAAACCCTAAAAATGAAAATTTGGTTTCCAAATTTCGGATGAGGTACCTAGGGGGGCTGCACCACCCTAAAACCCGCCAAACATATATTTAGACCAATCACGACAATATGGGATTCAAACTAAAGGTATTTAGGATAAGAAAACGTATCTGTTATCCAATTGTCGGACCAAATGCTAGGGGGACCATCCCAAGCCCCAAAACAACCCTAAATCGGACATATTTACCGACCATGGCAATATGAGATCCAAATGAAAGGTATTTGCGAGTATGAGGCCACGCCACCCCCACAACACCACCCAAATAGTAAGTATTTTCTGACTATTGCACTATGAGGCTAAAATAAAAGGGGTTTTAAAGTGGAACACGAATCCGATATATATTTTCAAGGCCAACTCACTGAGTGGCCGCCCATCCCCAAAACACCCCCCAAGCCGGTCATGTTTGCCGACTATGGAAATATGGGACTCAAATTAAAGGTATAGGGAGTACCTGATATCAACATTAGGGGCCAACTGTCTAGCGGACGTCTCACCACCATTACAACTTCCAAATAGAACATATTTGCTGACAATTTGGGTCTTAAAGAGAGTGGAACTAAATATTCATAGTTTTTAGAGTCAATACCCCAAACCGGGCATATTTGCTGACTTTGCAATAAGGAGTTTAAATAAAATTAGAAAACGAATTTGATATTCAATTTTGAGGGCAATAGCAGCATGGGGTTCAAATAAATGATATATACAATAGATATATGAGAATAGAGCACGTTGCTGATTTATTTTCCGGGTTTGTGTTTGGGGGACCACCCTAATACCCAAAACAGCCCTAATCGGGCATATTTACCACCCATGTCAATGTGGAGCTTAAATGAAAGGTATTGGGGGTAGAGCAAGAATTGATACCCATTTTCGGAACCCACTTTCGGGACCATTTTCTGGGGGTCTACCCCTTTTCCAAAATACCCCACAAACAGCATTTTTTTACTGACCATCGCAATATGGGGCTCAAATAAAGGTATTTGGGAGTAGAATACGAATTTGATATTCAAATGGAGGACCATGTATATAGCGCATCACCCCTTTACCAAAACGCCCCCAAAGCGTAAAAATTTTTCGACCATCCCAATAAGTGGCTCAAATGAAAGATATTTGAGATTTAAAAGCGAATTTGATAACCTATTTTGGGACCATGTGTTTTGGGGACGCCTCATCGTGTAAACTCCCCTAAACCAATGGCAATATGAGGTTATGAGGTATTTGGAAGATGAGCACCATTCCAGATTTGGATATAGCAGCCATATGCACCGATCTTTTGATTTAAGGTTTTGGGGTCATAAAATGCGCATTTATTGTTCGAGTTCGCCGAAATTTGGGACAGTGAGAGAGCTTAAGCCCCTCAACATACTTCTGAAATATGGCACAGATCGGTCCAGAATTGGATATAGCTGCCATATAGACCGATCTATCAACAACACGTGTTATTATTGTCAACGGTAGGAACTAGAAGGCATCTTCCTTCTTCTGTTCCTGTGGTATCACAATGAATGTAAACGGCTAAGTGAGTCTGATGGCACTCTGCCACTTAGTCTGAAGCCCATACGAGCCGAAATTATTATTCGATTTCGCAGAAATTTGGGACAGTGAGTAACGTTAGGCCCCACGACATTCTTGCTGAATTTATCTCAGATCAGTTCAGATCTGGATATAGCTGCCTTTTAGACCGATCTCTCGATTTAAGGTTGTAGGCAAATAAAAAAAGGCACATTTATTGGAAGATTTCGCTGAAATTTGGATCAGTGAATTGTGTTAGGGCCTTCGACAACCTAGTTTTATTTGACTTAGATCTGCGCAGATTTGCCAAATAAACCGATTTCTCGATTTCAGGTCTTGTGCCCATAAAAGTTTTATTGTCTTATTTCTCTGAAATTTGGTATAGTTGTGGCGATATGCCTGTTCAATACGGCCCGGATCGGCACAGATTTGCATATAGCTGCCATGTATACCGGTCTGCCGATTTGAAGTTTTAGGCTCATAAAAGGTTAATTTATAAAAAATATTTAGCTGAAATTTGGCACAATGAGTTGCGTTCGACCCTTCAACATTCGTACAGAGTATGGGTAAGATCCGTCTATATGCCGATATAACTGCCATATAGACCGGTCTCTCAATATAGAGTCTTAGGCCAATGGCAGGCGTATGTTTTGTCTAATTTGATTTAAATTTGGTATAGCGAGTTGTGGTATGCTCCTCGACGTCCCTGTTCAATACGTCCCTTTATATATACCTTGACATAGCGAGTAGTAAGTACCCCTAAACTGGAAACAAAGGCTTATGATGGTCATTGACTATTTTAAGACGTCAATAACTCTTGTCATTTCGGATATCTTTGGTACTCAGTAACCGCTCGTAACCGCCGACAGTCTGCGAAAGTAGTTGCATGTACTCTGTATATCTCTTAGAAACTTGCAGACGCACCCGGTAGCTCTCAGCAAAGCTTCCTATGATAATCATGAGAGGTTAAAATTCTAAGATGTGCGATTCTTATATTCATCCCGGACCGGGATGGATTATGTGTAGGACACCTCCAGGCTTTGCCTACCTTAATAGTTGGACAGTCTGGAAGGACTGATGGACATGGCTAGATCGTTTCATAGTTATGCGGTAAAGTATATTTCAATGTATTACAAACGAGATAATATTATGAAAATACCTCCATCCTTTGGTGGAGGGTATAAAAGTGTCACATTTTTGTTACACAGAGGTAAAGTCGATCACATTCACGTTGATGTTTACCACCTCCTCCATCAAGACCATCATATGTCATTTCATTAATACGGTTCATGTCTTAGCTTGTCGTTAATTATAGCAATATGATCAAAAATGATACCGCCGAATATTCGGTACTATAGTAATGGAGGCTCTTAATTTCAAATAAATAAAAAATATTACCCGATAATATTATACAGCCATGGTAAATTGTCAATCTCAGTATTCGTACATCTGCTTAGAGAATTTTTAAACCCTTTGCCAAAATGTCCATAAATGGCAGTCTGTCATCAGACTCACTTAGACGTATTCGTCCATTGTGATACCACATAAGGTCCATACGGGAGTCTTAATCTCTGTGTCAAATTGCTGACACCCTCATCATCACAATTAAAGATGTCCTCCTAAAAGTATGCTTTGAAAAAATATGTGACTTCATTAAGAAATCACTAACCCTATATATGGCAATGGCAGTGTTAGCAGAACTACCAGTCAAATACCAACTAAAGTGCAAACAAAAGCAACAAACTTTTCAATCTCTCATCCACATTTCTCCCGCGATCTGGTTCGCTAGGAATCATGGAAGTTGAGTTGGTAATTTATTTGTTTGTATGAAGCAACTGTGATTTTAAACTTGTGGCATTATTTAAGTAACTTTTTTTTCCATAAACATATACTCACTCATACATACACATCATGCCGAGAAATATCGACAAAGGCTGTATGTTGTATGTGGGTGTGTGTATATATGTTTAAATGCATGATGGTGGCAAAACTAATACACAGACACAATCTTCTACTTACCTTATACACGAAAACAAAGAAAAAAACCATAAGAAAACTTATTTTTCTGATTTTCACATGCAAGTAATTACGACGTTTTGTTCGCATACACTGAGAAAAACAAATAGACTATGGAACATGCTGATATTGGCAGACCACATACGTTTTTAGGTGGGATAAGAATTTAATCTCGTCTCTATAGATTTGATGTCCCTGTCTATAGAGAGGAGAGCCCGGTCTGCAATTGTGGTGGGATGGAGCTAAAGTGGCATTCGATATGAAAGCGGTAGTTGAAAACTTCTCTTGCTATACGTTATATAGAGGCATTTTGTATCAAGATTGCAAAATAAGGAACTATTCAAAGATTTTTTTAGAATTTATATAAAAAAATAATTTTTGACATTCTT